>NC_079453.1:15424462-15436962 GCF_903798145.1 Danio aesculapii
GTTGTAGGTTATACAGCAGAAGATTTAATAGATGTTACTACTCTTTACTAGGGCTGCACGAATCTGGCTAAAATGAGAATCACTATATTTTTTGTGTAAAATCAAGATCATGAATTTCTCACAATTCTGTAGATGTAAAATAAAGGTTAATATGAGTAGGCGATTATTATTTCTCAAACATATAGTAAAACAACAAAACTTTTTCACTCTGAGAAAAAAAAATACATGCCCTCGCGGCACCCAAGCGATCGCTCTGTGCAACAAACTGAACAATATTTACAACTTTATTACCTGTTGTACACAGTTGTTCTCAGCCAGTACACATGCAGGTTCTGTTTACTTAAGTAGAGATCATTTGCACGCGCGTGTCCTCTAGGTAGTAAACAAACAGTGCGTCAGCTCACATGTGATTTCGCAGCTGCGAATACATCATTACATTTAGACAGAAAAGACATTTTTGGGTGAATTATACCTTATAAATACAGTATGTGACGCTTAACACCATTTGGAGGTGTTCATGTGGCTAAGCAATGTATATAAAACAATGTGAAGACTTGTGTGACCACCTTTATGCTTCTCCCAACCTTGAAAAAATAATTGGCTGAATCGTAGAAATGTTGTATTAAGATCATGTCGGGGTCTAATCGAGATCGTGATCTCTTTTCGATTAATCGTGCAGCCCTACTCTTTACTGTCATTACAAATTCTGCTAACATCAGCCCGAGTCTTTCATATTTTTGGGAGGAAGTTTTGAGTTCAAACTCATTTGTTACAGTAGATCAAGTCATAACCTCTGAAAGTTGTATTTTTGTGTCATGTAGAAAGATGATGGACTCGGGTCAGCTAGATTTTTATCAGCACAGCACTCTCTGCACAAATACCTGCCGCAGCACCAAGTTTGACCTGCTGATCAACAACACACGCTTCCCACCGGACGGCAGTGGCCTCAACACGCCCATTACAGCTGCAGGTTAGAACACAGACACTAATGTTTTGCTTTGTGTGGGAATTGTGTCATAGACATGATTGTTTGCAACAAGTATTTTCTACGCCTAAACCCAACCCTCAAAGAAAGCTTAAATTAAGAACAAAAAGAATCAATGTATCAATAAAACATAATTAATGAAAGATTATCCATGGTATTTTTAAGAAATAGGTCAAATACATTTTGCTCTCTGCATCTAATTAAATGTACAAAAGTGAATTTTATACATAGAAAGCACATAAACTCAAGTAAAGTGCCTTTAATGTTTCAAATAACTTCTGGTAAATAAATAAAATTCCATGTCCATTTAGTTTAACATATACGTTTTATCTAAAAATCTGTACTGTGTTTATCTAAAAATCTAAAACTGTGCTTAAAACATAATTTAATAGAGTGTTTAATATTTTATTCAGGAAGTATTTCAAGGGAAATGTTTAAAAGGTGTTTTCTGGAGGAGATAATTGGAGGAGAATATTCATCATTGATCAAACTAAAACAGCTTTTATTTATTTTTATCAGTGTTGTGATTTGTGTGTATATATTTTTTGTACAATGAGTGATCAAGAAACATGTATCATTATTGAAAATTATATATTGAATATTTAGTACAAGTGTTGCCATGAATATAGCCAATGCTGCTGACATTAAAGCATGAATAAAATAAATAAATAAATAAATAAATAAATAAATAAATGACTGAATGAATGACTGAATGAATGAATAAATAAACATAATTACATTCTTAAAAATGAGTATTAGTGATTTAAGAAAATTTTATAATCTTTTAAATTATTAATAATATATAAAAACATCTTATGAACAGTTGGATAAAATCTATATAAATGAGTATAAATATTCAAAATTACTTAATATTGTGGAGCTTTATTGTAATGTTTAAATATTATATTTGTGTCTTTAAATAATTAGTGGGGTCTGTTCTTCAAACGTGGTTTACTCATTTAGCTGGATTTGGTTATTGATGATTTGACATGACCCAGGATCGTTTCGTTCCTTAAACTCATTCGAGAGTTGTTATCATAGCAACAGTTCTGGTAGCTCAAACCTGCTCGGGAGCAGGCTTGTTTCATATAAACAGGATTAGATTGGTCTTTTCAAGCAAAGGTAATTCTGAAAGTATGTACTGAATTCTGGCATTTTCTTACAGTAGTAGTTGTAGACACTTGGAAAATAGTAAATAGTTATATAGTAATATACATTTAAAAAACATTTATTAATATGGACTTTTTAGATACAAATGCATACTATTTTAATGTACCAGCTTTAGTATAATTTGTGTATAATAATAGACATGCACAATATTTGACTGTTTTTAAAGGAATAATAATTTATGCAGTCATGCATGTGCTTTGACAGCTAATATGAAGGTGATTTAATGCTTCACAAAAGTTGCAGACAACTTTACTGATATCAAAATGCTTTTTTGATGTAAAATTAATTTAAACAGCCAGTTATTACTTACACCGATTAAGAAACTTTAACAGACATTTTAATCTGATTCGCAACCTTGTATGAAGAACCAAATTAGCCAGAGATTAGTTATCAAGATTAAAAGATCCAGGATCTGCCAAATCATCTTAGATCATTTAATGCCAAGTTCAGACTGCATAATTTTCAAAGTAGTACTGTTACGGATGTTTTTACACTGCGTGACTATCTGGAGTAGCGTTCCGTCACTGCTGTATTTACACTGTAAGATGGATCGGCAACAGGGGGGTTTACACTGCATGACTATAAATAGGAAGAATCACTGACAACTTTGTCCAAACTTCGTCTCACAACCAAACACACGCGAGAAGTGACATGGAAACATTGTGAGGTCATGTATATCTTTCATTATTAAAACTACATAATGACAAAGAAGCCTTTAGTGGGGTAGAAAATTCACTTATTTTGCTCACCTGGCTTTAAAGAGAATTAGCAATCTCTCCTCAACTTCTTTTCTTTTTCGACCAAGTTGTGATATTGCTCAGATGACATGTCAAACTGACACAGGTGCTCCTGCTAAACTTACACTAGTTTTTCCTCCATTTCTTGGGTCCAAATAAACTGAGAAGAAGCGCTTTTAACTTCTCCCCCAACCTCCTGCTGACCAGCAGATACCCACACTAGTGGATGCTGCTCTCTCATTGGCTGTAGGTTATCGCCGATGTTATTTTCAATCAGAACCCATTTCACATAGCAGGATTTGTTTTCGGCGACAGGTCCAGATATTTAGCATGCCAGATATCTCATGGGTGTCGGGATTCTCTCAGATTGTGTCCCAGATCGTGTGACCGATTTACCTGTGATTTCAGGCATTTGTCGGCGATTTCTCAAATCCTGTCGGCAAATCAAAATCGGGGCTAAAATCATGCAGTCTGAATTCGGCATAAGCAAGGTATGAAGAACGGACCCCTATTCTGAATAAGCTTGACAACATTTATTTTTGTTACATAAAGTATTGTTTCTATGGACATTTTATTGGTTGTCTTGCGTCAAACATGGTAAAATTTGTTGTTTGGAAAACAAAATCTTATTAAACAGAATAAATTCCAAACCTTACAACATTTTAACCAACCAATGCACAGAGTGTGTGTTTCCTGCAGGCCATGTCACTGTGGGTAATGGTGGTCAAGCGGCCACAGTAGAGGAAAAGAAAGAAGACGTGATCGGCGCAGTGGAGTGGAGCCCAGAAATCCCAGAGAAAAGAGACACATCTGAAATCTCAGGTAAATGCAGCAAATGAAATATTCAGAAAGTTCTGTGGTCAGTTCTGTCCATCTAATCTCATGGCTGCCATACATTAATGATGACGGGATCTGTAGATGTAATAAATATAGTACTGTATTTGTGACCCCTATAGAGGAGACGCTGAGTTTCTGGAGGGGTATCGCTGAGGTGGGGCTGATGGGGGAGGTGGTGTCTAATATCCGCTCGGAGCTGTTGGGTCTGCTGAGAGGAGTTCAGCTACGCACAGATCAGAGCTCTTTACAGGATGCAGGTCAGTATGTCACAATATGATCCATGCCGTGCTCAACTTGACAAATGCTGTGTTCAAATCCTCCTGTGATGGTCATAGTTGGTTAGTCGTAATAATGTTGGTAATGAAATTAAGTTCACGATTAACTGGTCAAACTATGTGAATCAGTACGTTTTTGTTTCTGTTTTTATTCAGTTTATTATTAATGTTCTGCATTCGGAATCATATTTTAAATCTTTGCTTAAAAATACAATGAAGAAGAAAAATACATATAACTTTATATATATATATATATATATATATATATATATATATATATATATATATATATATATATATATATATATATATATATAATCATTTGCGATATATTTGTATAATTGTAAAATTAATTATAATTGTAAAAATTATAATTGTATAAAAAGGGATACTTATTTACTTATTTACTTAGGGAATTTACTTAGTCCCCCTTAAAGTCCCCATGAAATCAAAACTAACCATATGATTTTGTTAGCTTTGTGGTGAACAATATATATGTGCATGTCATACAGAAAAAAAGTGTTTGTCCTTCTAATCTTTCATTGAAATTTGAAAAATTTGACAACAAACAGAAATGGTGAGAAGGACGTGTCTGTTAGATTTTAATGGCTCTCCCCAAACTCTTTTGCTGATCTTTCTGACTAAAATGCCTACTTTGCTAAATTCATTTAGCTTGCAGTAGAAAAAACAAGCCATGCTCACTGCATTTAATATTCCAGTTGTCTAGGAACTGCTTCACAATATGAAAAACACAACGGTTGAATGGGGATTTTAACTCTTTGTAGAACACAAAATTAGAAATTTTAAGTAGATAAAAGATATTTTGAAGAATGTGGGAAACTGTTGACTTCCATCATATTTGTTTTTGGATGGATGTGTGTTTTACTATTGATGTCAGTGGTTACAGGTTTTCCTCTTTCTTCAAAACATCTTTTTTTGAAGTGAAGGGTGAGGAAATAAGGACATGTGCATACGATTCCCTTAATAGTATAACCAAAAATGAAAATTCAGTGTTCTGTGGGTATAAGAAAAGGATTGGTGAAAAACAAGTGAAATGTATTATCAAATTCCTGACCTTGGATGCTTTTCTGCTGTGCATAATTGAGTGTTCATGAAACATTATTAACACTGCACTCAGAAAAAGCATGTTATATTGTGCATTTAATTTTGTGACTGCAGAGCTAAAATAATTTGTAAAAATGCCATCTAAAAGTTGTAGTTTGGTGCTCTGTTTATGCATAAAAATATCATAAACCTATATAATAAACCTATTTTTCCACATTTCACATGAAGTGGCTTCCAGGTCATAACGCTTTATCAAACTGTATGGGAAGACTATATACACATATACAGTTAAAGTCAGAGTTGTTAGCGCCCTGTTTATTTTTTTCCCCAGTTTCAGTTTAACGGAGAGGATTTCTTTAACACATTTCTAAACAAAATAGTAACAATATTAACAACTTATTTCAAATAACTCATTTATTTTATCGCTGCCATGATGACGGCAAATAATATTTTACTAGATATTTTTCTATACAGCTTAAAGTGACATTTTTAAAGGCTTAATTAGGTTAATTAGGCAGGTTAGGGTAATTAGGCAAGTTATTGTATAATGATGGTTTGTCCTGTAGACAGTTGAAAAAATATATAGCTTAAAGGGGCTAATAATTTTGACCTTAAAATGGCTTTTAAAAAAAAAAACTGCCGGGAAAAACTAGCCGAAATAAAACAAAAAAGACTTTCTCCAGAAAAAAAAGTACTATCAGATAATTCTGACTTCAACTGTATGTATGTATGTATATATATATATATATATATATATATATATATATATATATATATACATACATACATACATACATACATACATACATACATACATACATACATACATACATACATCCATCCATCCATCCATCCATCCATCCATCCATCCATCCATCCATCTATATCCCAAGGCCAGAAAATTATTCATTTTTTTATAAATTGTTAAAATATTTGATGTCTGTGATGCAGAAGGTCCAGAGACTGTTGTGAACACCAATGTGTGATAGGACAAAAAATTGGTCATAAACAAATATTTTCTCAATTCAAATGAGTAGCGGCTTGGGCCTGGAAACAGTATTTCATATGTCACGACTTAACAAGCAGATTGCCTTGGCATTTAGGCAGCAAGTCTAAGCATATGAATGCTAACAGCCTCCATGACCTCAATACTGCAGAAAGTATAACAGTCAATCTGGATCACTTGTACCTTGATACCATTAAGATTATAACATTGATGCCATCAAAACACCATCAGAGTTGTGCAAGTGTCAATTCCTGACCTGTAATTACCTGAGAAATGAATGAGTCTCTCTGTAAGCTGGGTAATATGTTTTCCATACTCTTGCCAATCAGTTGGAGTTTATACATTAAATATTAAATAAAACATCAAATCTGGTAATTTAATCAAATTAATTAATTCAAAATGGTCTTTATTTTGGTGGTTCGTTTTCTTTTTTGGCATCTTGTCGTACAACTAAATATTTTATTTGTTTTTTATTTTATTTTATTTTATTTTATTTTATTTTATTTTATTTTATTTTATTTTATTTTATTTTATTTTATTTTATTTTATTTTATTTTATTTTATTTTATTTTATTTTATTTTATTTTATTTTATTTTATTTTATTTAACAACCATGTAATGTGAATTACTTTGTTAACCAACCTTGAAATTTGGAATGTAGCGACTTGTGAAACTTGATCATGAGCTTGTGTTTCTGGTCTGGTGCATTTGCATGCATATTAATATATAAATCTATTTGGGAAAAGAGCAGTGTGACTGCACCTTTAGTCTATTTAGTTTGTATTTTTGTGATATCATGAGACATGACCATGTGGTCTGTTTTGCAGAGATTGCAGTTCTAAGCAACCTGGCACAAGTTTTTAACCTGTTGGACTCCATCAAGCAAATTCTAAATGTTCGACGGCAAATGACGGACCCAGAGCAGACACAAGTCCTCAGAACACTGACAAGTGAGTGAAGAAACCAAAGAACAATATGAGACATAGTTGCAGCACTTTTGTTAAACATGCTGAAACTGTTAACCGAACTCGGTCTAACTGTTAATTACATTTACCAAAGTGATTCCTTATTAATGATATTTTGTCACTCAGTAGTCAAACAAGACAAGTTTTGTCTTGTTTTGATTAACATTTTTGCACAGTACTATACTTTTCTGATTGGAGCCAATATTTATTTAAAAATAAAAATAAAAAATAAATCTTTGAGGTGAACTATTAATCTGTGATTAGAAGAAAAAAAAGTCTTCATTACATTTCATCAATCTGAAAATGTTCTCCACTGGAATGACATTCCATTTGCTGCGAGTGATAATAAGGGGTGCTAAAATAAATCTCTAGCCTCTATTCAGTATTCAATTTCAGCTGAAATTGCCATCTGTAGAAAATTCTGGTTCAGACAGACTTTAATAATAAAAAAACGTGCAAAAACATTTTACTTCCCAGACTCGTTAGAAAAACTTGCCTGTGGTGACATTTATGCAAAGCATACTACGTTGATTCTTGTCCTAGTTGAAATGACTAGTGAGTGTAAACAGGGCTTGACATTAACACCCGCTAACCCGTAGATTTTTAGCTATAGTGGGTCAGACAACCGCTCCCACTAGCCACTTTGGCTGGTTGAAAATTATGTTTAATTTGTAGTTCTCTTAAAAGCAGGGTTCGACAAAAAGGATGGCCCAATATTCGTGCAAATGTGATCTTAGAATTGAGAAGCAGCATGACTGACAAAATTAATTGTGTTCCTCGCAAGCAAAAGAAAACAGGTGAATACCAAATGATAGGATGTTCATTTGCGTGCACAGGTGATGTGATGCATGTGACTGTCAAAAAGCGTGCGCACTTCCGTTTACTTGCACGAAGCAACTGTGCCTAAAGGAAACGCAACTGATGAGATCTCCTTGAAATAGACTGGACAAAAAGTGATGGTCGTGCACCCACAGTCCCGCTGCTTTCTAGAGCTCAAGATTTTATATATATATATATTCAGTCATTTTCTTTTCGGCTTAGTCCCTTTATTAATCCCGGGTCGCCACAGCAGAATGAACCGCCAACTTATCCAGCACATGTTTTATGCAGTGGATGCCCTTCCAGCCGCAACCCATCTCTGGGAAACATTCCTACACACTCACTCACTCACACTCATGGCTCGTTTTCAATGACTGGTATGGTACGGTACGGTTCGGGTCGGTATGGGTCACCTTTATCAAGCTTGCGTTTCCACTAACAAGGGTACCCTTTTGGTGGGCGTGGTGTACGACAGAAAGACCACAGTCGATGTCATTCTCGCTCGAGGAAATGTCTACAGTAAAGCTGTACAGGTCGCTCACATATTATATGAGAAGCACTTCTCACAAAACAGATGCTTTACACACATAAATACTTCTGTTTAATGTTTATTACTAACTTTTCTATGAACATGAGTTGATAATAGCTGCAGATCAATGGCGTGCAAAATAGCCTACTGTAACGTCTGTAATTATATAAAATAAATAAATAAATGAAAATATATAAACACATACAGCCCCTTACAGTCTCTGATATGTTATCAACTACAGAAGAACTACACACAGCAGACATTTCGTCCGTATTTAGGTTCAAAAATAACACAAAATATACCTTGCAGTCAGTGAAAACCTCTCATCTGTGTCTGTACAGCACATGTAACCTCTGTTAGACAGTAATTCCATCATTCCCAGTTCATACTAGTCCAAAAGGTGAAGACAATAAGTTACATGGCATTTTGTTCATGTTTGGTGAAAAATAATGTGCTCCTTTTTTCCCGGCTTCTCCTTTGCTTTTTCGCGCTTCACTCTCACGTTTGTCAGTGTCTGACAGGATCGGGTTTCAAAAGTATGTTAATAATCAAGCGCAGGTTATTATCATCAGCTCAAGAAGTTTGTTATTTCAGATATAGATGCGTGGCGAACTCAAGGAAGAAAGCGAAACCGCTTGCGCTTCAGACTGCCTCGTAAAAAACTATGAGGCACAGGGTAGATTCTGCTCTACTCCATGGCTTTGTGGCTGTTCATCAAGCTGACGACAAGGTTTGTTTGAGCCCGGATTGACCATGGCTCGTTATTATATGTATATATAATTCCGCTATAATCTCTCGGCTGTGTGTGTATTTTAAACATGGTGTTTTTTTGTTTTCATTCTGGCTTGTTGCATAAGCGAACTACGTATCTCTGTAAACCAATAGCTTTCACCTGCGCGTCTAGGTCCGCCTTTTGGTACCCTTTCTCATGTTTGGTACCCTTTCGAAAGAGTGCCGAAAAAGTGGTAAGGTACGGTTCGGTTCGGTACGCCTTTTGACAGTGGAAACGTCAAAGCATACCAAACCGAACCGTACCGTACCACTCAGTGAAAATGGGCCATCATACACTATGGACAATTTAGGTCACCCAATTCACCTGTACCGCATGTCTTTGGACTGTGGGGGAAACCGGAGCACCCGGTGGAAACCCACGCAAACGCAGGGAGAACATGCAAACTTCACACAGAAACGCCATATATATATCCTTTTGTAAGCAGCAGCAGTTGCTGTTTTTGCTTTAATTATTCTTTAAATCAGAGGTCCCCAAACTAGGACCCGCGGGCCAAAGTTGGCCCAGGGTAACCTTTGGTTTGGCCCGCCATCCCATCTGAAAAGGGAGGGAAAATTATGAGGAGTTGATTGGGGCGAATTTTGAATTAAATGTAACCTTTTGTTTCATGGTTTAATTGAGGAGCTACAAAAAAGCCAACTAAAATTAAATGTTTCATTTAATGTTGTAAATTAATCAGACTTTTAAAATGTAAATACTGTCACTTGACAGATGCACAAGACATTGGCAAGCAAATCAAGGCAGGAGCAGCTTGACTAGTGTTTTCAGCATTGAACTCTGTAGGTTTATAAATGGGATTGTTTATGATTTTACTATAATTATAAATTAAGAAAAGTTCATTATAAATTATACTGCATCATTATTTACTGTGTTTTAAAGCATAGTTTTTTTTTTTGTTATTTTTAAATACTATGGTAGTAAATGAGAAATTAACCATGGCAAATTTAATGTAGATCGGTTTGGCATATTTAACTTTGAGCTTTGAGAGCTCAGTCAAGTGTGGTTTTTGGCCCTTTATAAGAAAAAGTTTGGGCACCCCTGCTTTAAACATTATTAACAGGCCTAACATTTACCATGTGTGTGTGATTATCCTTTCATTGTCACACGGTATGTTTTTAACCTGCTTTCTTTTGCTTACAGGTATTTTTGTTAATATGGATTAATTGTCTTTTATTACAATGACATTGCTTAATATGAGATTAGCTCCCCATTTATGTGTAGTTAACTGGTGATCTGGGAAATAGCCAGGACAGATTACTGTGCAAATTTTAAATACATGACAGATACAATTCTTTTTACAACACATTATTTTAAATCTGTGGCTAAGAAATAATAATTTATTTATTTTTGGTTTGGTCAGAGATAAATTTGGTAAATCCTTAATTTTGAACTCTGAAAAGTCATGTGAAATAAAAACTAATTGCAATGCGACAACCCATTTGCTCATGCACATTGAGCAAGCTCTTACAAAAGGTGAATACAAACACACACAAAAAGTGAAATGATTGAGGAGGCATGTGGACATAACACACAATCTAAATCAAGTAATTTTAGCATGCCAAAGTCAAAATTTATGCATATAAAATATATTTTCCCAACAACAAAATTGAGGCTAATGAAAATGGTGAGTGGCTAGTAATGTTGGAAATTTACTAGCCACAGTGGCTGGTGATCAAAAAAGTTAATGTCAAGCCCTGAGTGTAAAGCATGTTCAGATTTATCCAAACAAGATGCAAATACTCATACCTGAGCATGCCACATAGCATGTTCAGTGCAGTACCAGGATAGTGACCGAGCAAGTTTACCAAGTCAAAAAATACATACATTTCAGCGCTGATAAACTTCACAATAGTGAAAAAAGGCATTGTATATAAAAGGCATATAATCATTGTGTCTAAAGAAATGCTAAATAAGTCACTAAAACACACTCTCAGGATGTATTGCTTCTTAATTCTTTGATAACAACCGTGTATGTTGTGTTTTATGGTTAGCATTGGAACAGCAGTTAGAAGAACAGAAGATGCAGCAGTCCCTCAGCTGGTCATCTCAGTCACAGGCCCTCAGCAGTCTGGTTCTCCCCTCAACCCCTCCAGCCAAGCGTGCTCCCAAACGCCCCCGTCTCCAGCGTCCTGCCTCCACCACAGTACTCAGCACATCCATAGCTCAGCCTCTTACCCTCCAGCCACAGCAATTCACTGTATTCTCTCCCATCACCCTTTCTTCCATCGGCCAGTCGTTCACAGTGGCCAACCTCAGTCCACCATCCAACACTGTCACCCTACACGCTCTACCCGCAGGCTCTCAGCTCTTCACACGAATCGCCGGAGGCTCTGATGGAAAAACTGAAGCCATCACACTCCATCCCGCGTCTGGGCTTACGCTCCTGGGAGCCACAGCCATGCAGGACCCCTCACAACTCGGGACAGTCGTAAGTCCGGTTGAGCTCGTCCAATTGACGCAGAAAGCGACTAATGCTGGTGTAACCCAAGACGGTCAGGTGGTCACAGGTACGGTAGTTATGCAAGAGGGTGTCGTCAGGGTTGTGCAGGAAGACGAAAACCAGGAAAACGCCACCCTGATCGAGATCGACCCAGCAGCCGCTGACCAAGGCATGAGTGTAATGGAACTGCAGCTTGAGGGCGATGAAGCGGCGGGTGGTGCGACTGTTGTGGAAGGAGGCGAGGAGGTGGTGCAGGGAGAAATGGAAGAGACAGGGGAGATACAGCTGGATGCCAATGGTCAGTTCCACAATTTGCCCATTGTAGTGGTGGAGGAAGAGACACAGGACGTTGGTAAAGCCAAATGAGACGATGGCATGCTCACACAAAACGTCCTCAGAGACTGACAGACCAAATCAGACAGGGACGGCCATTGTGTTGCCCCAGGTGGAGTGTGTGTGTCTCGTTTTTTTCATTACTCATTTCCTGCACAGCCACGCTCAGCTCTTCAAGCCTGATGTGTCACGTATTTGTAAGCGCAAGTTCAGTATTCCTTTTTTTAACAAGCGAAAAGCAACAATTAGTGATGTTTTGTTGGAACACATTCAGTATTTGCTTTTGTTTTGGAGTGTGGAAGAATAGGCACTTATTTTTTTAATTATCCTTTTGTTTTGGTGCCAAAATGTCACACTGTAGCTATGGCCAAATTTACAGTTCATGAACGCGTGATCCGAAATCCTCAGAGTTAGACTGATGCTTCAAACACTCCCATAAAAAATATGTATTTTCTGACATCAGGGTAAACGGCACTAATGTTGATGATATTTTTAGCACCGTGGTTTTCAAGTCTGGTTCTGTGGACTCACAGCACCACTTTGACTGAC